>NC_045767.1:100797626-100811533 GCF_008692025.1 Phocoena sinus | reverse complement strand
TTGCTGTGCAAAAGCTTTTATGTTTACTTAAGTCCCATTTGTTTATTTTTGTTTTTATTTCTGTTACTCAAGGAGGTGGGTCAAACAAGATCTTGCTGTGGTTTATGTCAAAGAGTGTTTTTCCTAAGTTTTCCTCTAACAGTTTTATAATGTCTGGTCTTACATTTAAGTCTTTAATCCATTTGGAGTTTATTTTTGTATATGGTGTTGGGTAGTGTTCTAATTTCATTCTTTTACATGTAGCTATCCAGTTTTCCCAGCACCACTTATTGAAGAGGCTCTTTTCTCCATTGTATGTTCTTGCCTCCTTTGTCATAAATTAGATGCCTATATGTGCATGGGGTTATCTCGGGGCATTCTACCCTGTACCACTCATCTATATTTCTGTTTTTGTGCCAGTACCATACTGTCTTGATTACTGTAGCTTTGTGCTATAGTTTGAAGTCAGGGAGCCTGATTCCTCCAACTCAGTTTTTCTTTCTCAAGATTGCTTTGGCTATTCAGGGTCTTTTGTGTCTCCATACGAATTGTAAGATTTTTTGTTCTAATTCTGTGAAGAATGCTATTGGTAATTTGATAGGGATTGCATTGAACCTGTAGATTGCTTTGGGTAGTATAGTCATTTTCACAATATTGATTCTTCCAATCCAAGACCATGGTATATGTCTCCATCTGTTTATGTCATCTTTGATTTCTTTCATAAGTGTTTTATAGTTTTCTGAGTACAAGTCTTTCACCTCCTTAGGCAGGTTTATTCCTAGGTATTTTATTCTTTTTGTTGCAATGGTAAATGTGAGTGTTTCCTTAATTTCTCTTTCTGATTTTTCATTGTTGGTATATAGGAATGCCAGAGATTTCTGTGCATTAATTTTGTATCCTGCAACCTTACTAAATTCATTGATTAGTTCTAGTAGTTTTCTGGTGGCATCTTTAGAATTTTCTATGTATAGCATCATGTCATTGGCAATCAGTGACAGTTTTACTTCTTCTTTTCCAATTTCTATTCCTTTAATTTTTTTTCTTCTCTGATTGCTGTGGCTAGGACTTCCAAAACTATGTTGAATAAGAGTGGTGAGAGTCGACATCCTTCTCTTTTTCCTGATCTTATTGGAAATGCTTTCAGTTTTTCACCATTGAGTATGATGCTTGCTGTCGGTTTGTCATATATGGCCTTTATTATATTGAGGTAAGTTCCCTCTATGCCTATTTTCTGGAGACTTTTTATCATAAATTGGTGTTGAATTTTGTCAAAATCCATTTCTGCATCTATTGAGATGATCATATAGTTTTTATTCCTTAATTTGTTAATGTGGTGTATCACATTGATTGATTTGTGTATATTGAAGAATCCTTGCATCACTGGGATAAATCCCACTTGATCCTGTTGTGTGATCCTTTTAATGTGCTGTTGGATTCTGTTTGCTAGTATTTTGTTCAGGATTTTTGTATCTATGTTCATCAGTGATATTAGCCTATAATTTTTTGTGTGTGTGATATCTTTTTCTGGTTTTGGTATTAGGATGATGGTGGCTTCATAGAATGAATTTGGGAGTGTTTCTCTCTTTGCAATTTTTTGGAAGAGTTTGAGAAGGATCAGTGTTAGCTCTTCTCTAAATGTTTGATAGAATTCGCCTGTGAAGCCATCTGGTCCTTGACTTTTCTTTGTTGGAAGATATTAAATTACCATTTCTATTTCATTACTTGTATTAGGTTTGTTTAGATTTTCTAATTCTTCCTGGTTCAGTCTTGGAAAATTGTACCCTTCCAAGAATTTGTCCATTTCTTCATGGTTGTCTATTTTATTGGCATATAGTTGTTTGTAGTAGTCTCTTATAATCCTTTGTATTCCTGCAGTGTCAGTTGTAATTTCTCCTTTTTCTTTTCTAATTTTATTGATTTGCATCCTCTCACTTTTTTTCTTGATGAGTCTGTCTAAGGGTTTATCAATTTTGTTTATCTTCTCAAAGAACCAGCTTTTAGTTTCATTGATCTTTGGTATTGTTTTCTTCATTTCTATTTCATTTATTTCTGCTCTTATCTTTATGATTTCTTTCCTTCTAATGACTTTGGGTTTTCTTTGTTCTTCTTTCTCTAGCTGTTTTAAGTGTAGGTTAGATTGTTTATTTGAGATTTTTCTTGTTTCTTCAGGTGTGATTGAATTGGTATAAACTTCCTTCTTAGAACTGCTTTTGCTGCATCCCATCGGTTTTGGGTTGTCCATTTTCGTTGTTATTTGTCCCTAGGTATTTTTAAATTTCTTCTTTGATTTCTCCAGTGATCTCGGTTATTTAGTAGTACAGTGTTTAGTCTCCATGTATTTGTGCTTTTTACAGTTTTTTTTCATGTAATTGATTTCCAATCTCATAACGTTGCTGTCAGAAAAGATGCTTGATATGACTTCGATTTTCTTAAATTTTCTGAGACTTGATTTGTGACCCAAGATGTGATCTATCCTGGGTAATGTTCTGTGTGCATTTGAGAAGAAAATGTAATCTTCTGTTTTCGGATGGAATGTCATATAAATATCAATGAAATCTATCTGCTCTATTGTGTCATTTAAAGCTTCTGTTTCCTGATTAATTTGATGATCTGTCCATTGGTGTAAGTGAGGTGTTAAAGTCCCCCACTATTACTGTGTTACTGTCGATTTTCTCTTTTATAGCTGTTAGCATTTGCCTTGTGTATTGAGGTGTCCCAATATTGGGTGCATAAATATTTACAATTGTTATATCTTCTTCTTGGATTGATCCCTTGATCATTATGTAGTGTCCTTCCTTGTCTCTTATAACATTATTTTAAAGTCTATTTTATCTGATATGAGTACTGCTACTCCAGCTTTCTTGATTTCCATTTGCATGGAATATCTTTTTACACCCCCTCACTTTCAGTCTGTATGTGTCTCTCCCTAGGTCTAAAGTGGGTCTCTTGTAGACAGCATATATATGGGTTTTGTTTTTGTGTCCATTCAGCAAGCCTGTGTCTTTTGGTTGGAGCATTTAATCTATTCATATTTAAGGTAATTATCAATATGTATGTTCCTATTATCATTTTCTTAATTGTTTTGAGTTTCTTTTTGCACGTCCTTTTCTTCTATTGTGTTTCCCACTTAGAGAAGTTCCTTTAGCATTTGTTCCTTTAGCTGGTTTGGTGGTGCTGAATTCTCTCAGCTTTTGCTTATCTGTAAAGCTTTTGATTTCTCTGTCCAATCTGAATGAGATCCTTGCCAGGTAGAGTCATCTTGATTGTAGGTTCTTCCATTTCATCACTTTAAATATTTCATGCCACTCCCTTCTGGTTTGTAGAGTTTCTGCTGAGAAATCAGCTGTTCACCTTATGGGAGTTCCCTTGTATGTTGCTTGTTATTTTCGCCTTGTTGCTTTTAATACTTTTTTTTGTCTTTATTTTTTGTCAATTTGATTACTATGTGTCTTGGCATGTTTCTTCTTGGGTTTATCTTTCCTGGGACTGTCTGTGCTTCCTGAACTTGGGTGGCTATTTCCTTTCCCATGTTAGGGAAGTTTTTGACTAATCTCTTCAAATATTTTCTTGGGTCCTTTCTCTCTCTCTTCTCCTTCTGTGACCCCTATAATGTGAATGTTGGTGAGTTTAATGTTGTCCCAGTGGTCTCTTGGGCTGTCCTTCATTTCTTTTCATTCTTTTTACTTTATTCTGTCCCACAGTCGTGAATTCCACCATTCTGTCTTCCAGGTCACTTATACATTCTTCTGCCTCAGTTATTCTGCTATTGATTTCTTCTAGTATATTTTCATTTCAGTTATTGTATTGTTCATCTCTGTTTGTTTGTTCTTTAAGTCTTCCAGTTGTTTGTTCTTTAATTCTTCTAGGTCTTTGTTAACCATTTCTTGCATCTTCTTGATCTTTGCCTCCATTCTTTTTCCGAGGTCCTGGATCATCTTCACTATCATTATTCTGAATTCTTTTTCTGGAAGGTTGCCTATCTCCACTTTGTTTAGTTGTTTTTCTGGGGTTTTATCTTGTTCCTTCATCTAGTACATAGTCCTCTGCCTTTTCATTTTGTCTATCTTTCTGTGAATGTGGTTTTCGTTCCACAGGCTGCAGGATTGTAGTTCTTCTTGCTTCTGCTGTCTGCCCTCTGGTGGATGAGGCTATCTAAGAGGCTTGTGCAAGCTTCCTGATGGGAGGGACTTGTAGGTAGAGCTGGGTGTTGCTCTGGTGAGCAGAGCTCAAACTTTAATCCCCTTGTCTGCTAATAGGTGGGGCTGAGTTCCCTCCCTGTTGGTTGTTTGGTCTGAGGCAACCCATCACTGGAGGCTACGGGCTCTTTGGTGGAGCTAATAGCAGACTCTGGGAGGGCTCATGCCAAGGAGTACTTCCCAGAACTTTTGCTGTCAGCGTCCTTGTCCCCACAGCCAACACTGCCTCTGAAGGAGACCCTCCAACACTAGCAGGTAGGTCAGTTTCAGTCTCCTATGGGGTCACTTCTCCTTCCCCTGGGTTCTGATGCTCACACTACTTTGTATGTGTCCTCCCAGAGTGGAGTCTCTGTTTCCCCCAGTCCTGTTGAAGTCCTGCAATCAAATCCTGCTAGTCTTCGAAGTCTGATTCTGTGGGAATTCCTCCTCTCATTGCCAGACCCCCAGGTTGGGAAGCCTGACTTAGGGCTTAGAACCTTCATTGCAGTAGGTGGGCTTTTGTGGTATAGTTGTTCTCCAGTTTGTGAGTCAGCCACCCAGCAGTTACGGGATTTGATTTTATTGTGACTGCACCCATCCTACCATCTCATTGTGGCTGTTACTTTGTCTTTGGATGTGGGATATCTTTTCTGGTGAATTCCAGTGTCTTCCTGTCCATGATTATTCAGCAGTTAGTTGTTCAGCAGTTAGTTCCAGTGCTCTCGCAAGAAGGAGTGATCACACGTCCTTCTACTCTGCCATCTCAAACCAATCTCTAGTCAGCTGTTTCTTATGGACAGAAGTCCATGAGCTGCTAGAGGAGTTTCTTTCTTGGGTGTCCAAGAAGCACAACTATGGTAGGACCAATGGAAATATGGTGTGCCTGGAGGCCAGGTGGAGTCTCCCAGAGGGCACAGTTCTGCCTTCAAGTATATGCTGCATTTTATAGTTTATGTGAGTTTTCAGTAGCATTCAAGCTAACTGCAGGTGACAGCTCTGACCATTCTCATCATGCAGGTGCTATTCTGCAAAACAGAGTTCCATGATTATTTTGGTATACTATATTTGACATGAAAATAGTCAGTATGATTTGAAGTCCATTTGCTTTGTCACAAGAAATTTTAACTTTATAATTATTCATGAAAACAAGAAGTCTATTTGGTTCTTTAGATATAATTCCAATTGTATGGTTTTGATTTATACCAATCAAATTGTTAAAAGTAGCAATTACCAATATGTAAGTTACAAAGTATCTTTTCAAAACTTTATTAACTACTATGTTAGTAGTATGTCCTGTCTACAGGGATGACTAAGAGTTGGATGAGATTGTCATTAAATGGCCTGATCAAGATTACATATGGAAATCTCAAATATAAAACCCAATTTGAAGAAGTCACATACAAAAAGCAAATTCAATTTGTTGTTTCAAATTTTTAAATATTTTATTTTGACAATTTTATACAAGTTTATTATTTAATTTATTTTCTAACAATTTATGGTTTTTTTTTTTACTTTCATATAAGGAAAATGCTATTAAATTTGTTAACTAAGCCTGATGCAGTCAGTAATAACATTGTTTTCTCTGAAGCCATTGAAGCATCTTCAAAGCACAGCTTTACCCTTTCTTCATTCTTGGATATCTCTTGTTTCAGAAATACATAATCAAAGTTGTGACTCTTCCAGAACAAAGAATATCTGTTCAGATTGACTCATTTTCTCCATGCTAGTTATAGAGATGAATGGCAAAAATTTCAATGATGCCTTCTTTTGTTGAAAGAAACTGGAGATGATGAATCATCCTGGGTAGTAGACACACATAATAAAAAATTGCAGAGAGAAAAATAATAGAAAAATAATTCTGTGGGTTACAGGAATGATTTTGGCACTATTAATGAACCTATATAATGTGGAAGCCTAGTAAATGGACTGGATGTGCCAAGTGCTGGTCTAGGTACTCAGTAAGACTGAACAGATAAAGCAAAATTTCTGCCCTCATGTAGTGTATATTCCAGTAGGGAAGAGAAACACTAAATGAACAAGTATGTATATGATGTAATGTTCATCAGTTCGAAGTACAATAACCTCCAAGCAGCGTAAAGAGATAGAATAATAAAGGCTGTATGTACAATTATAAGAGGTCTGTCTGATGAGAAGAGGAATAATAAAGGCTGTATGTACAATTATCAGAGGTCTGTCTGATGAGAAGAGGTCTGAACAAAAAGCTAAAGGGAGTGAATAAGAAACCATGTGAGTACCTGGAGGAACAGCATTTGGACTTACAAGACATCACTAAGTGTAAAACAGACTGGTTTTGTACTCAGTATTATAGTATAAAATTGGAGAATTAATTGCCATGACCTCACAAGATCTTATGATACAGAAAATTTCCTTAGACAGTTGCGGGAACAATAGACTGTAGGAGGCAAGAGTGAAGAATTTGGAAGCTATTGCAACTTTTTAGGAGAAAGATGATAGTGGTTGAAAGAGCTGCCACATCATCAAATTCCAGGTGTGGTTTTTTTTTTTTTTAACATCTTTATTGGAGTATAATTGCTTTACAATGGTGTGTTAGTTTCTGCTTTACAACAAAATGAATCAGTTATATATATACGTATGTTCCCATATCACTTCCTTCTTGCGTCTCCCTCCCTCCCACTCTCCCTATCCCACCCCTCCAGGCGATCACAAAGCCCGGAGCTGATCTCCCTGTGCTATGCGGCTGCTTCCCACTAGCTATCTACCTTACGTTTGGTAGTGTATATATGTCCATGCCTCTCCCTAGCTTTGTCACAGCTTACCCTTCCCCTTCCCCGTATCCTAAAGTACATTCTCTAGTAAGTCTGTGTCTTTATTCCTGTCTTACACGTAGGTTCTTCATGACATTTTTTTCCTTAAATTCCATATATATGTGTTAGCAGACAGTATTTGTCTCTCTCTTTCTTAGTTCACTCTGTATGACAGACTCTAGGTCTATCCACCTCATTACAAATAGCTCAACTTCGTTTCTTTTTATGGCTAATATTCCATTGTATATATGTGCCACATCTTCTTTATCCATTCATCTGTCACTGGACACTTAGGTTGTTTCCATCTCCTGGCTAATGTAAATAGAGCTGCAATGAACATTTTGGTACATGCCTCTTTTTGAATTATGGTTTTCTCAGGGTATATGCCCAGTAGTGGGATTGCTGGGTCATATGGTAGTTCTATTTGTAGTTTTTTTTTTTTTTTTTTTTTTTTTTTTTGCGGTACGTGGGCCTCTCACTGTTGTGGCCTCTCCCATTGCGGAGCACAGGCTCCGGATGCGCAGGCTCAGTGGCCATGGCTCACAGGCCCAGCCGCTCCGTGGCATGTGGGATCTTCCCAGACCGGGGCACGAACCCGTGTCCCCTGCATCGGCAGGCGGACTCTCAACCACTGCGTCACCAGGGAAGCCCCTATTTGTAGTTTTTTTTAAGGAACCTCCATACTGTTCTCCACAGTGGCTGTATCAATTTACATTCCCACCAGCAGTGCAAGAGGGTTCCCTTTTCTCCACACCCTCTCCAGCATTTATTGTTTCTAGACTTTTTGATGATGGCCATTCTGACTGGTGTGAGATGATATCCCATTGTAGTTTTGATTTGCATTTCTCTAATGATTAGTGATGTTGAGCATTCTTTCATGTGTTTGTTGGCAGTCTGTATACCTTCTTTGGAGAAATGTCTATTTAGGTGTTCTGCCCATTTTTGGATTGGGTTGTTTTGTTTTTTTTGTTATTAAGCTGCATGAGCTGCTTATAAATTTTGGAGATTAATCCTTTGTCAGTTGCTCCATTTGCAAATATTTTCTCCCATTCTGAGGATTCTCTTTTGGTCTTGTTTATGGTTTCCTTTGCTGTGCAAAAGCTTTGAAGTTTCATTAGGACCCATTTGTTTATTTTTGTTTTTAATTTTCATTTCTCTAGGAGGTGGCTCAAAAAGGATCTTGCTGTGATTTATGTCACAGAGTGTCCTGCCTATGATTTCCTCTAAGAGTTTGACAGTTTCTGGCCTTACATTTAGGTCTTTAATCCATTTTGAGCTTATTTTTGTGTATGGTGTTAGGGAGTGATCTATTCTCATAATTTTACATGTACCTGTCCAGTTTTCCCAGAACCAATTATTGAAGAGGCTGTCCTTTCTCCACTGTACATTCCTGCCTCCTATATCAAAGATAAGGTGACCATATGTGCATGGGTTTATCTCTGGGCTTTCTATCCTGTTACATTGATCTATCTTTCTGTTTTTGTGCCAGTACCATACTGTCTTGATTACTGTTGCTTTGTAGTATAGTCTGAAGTCAGGAAGCCTGATTCCTCCAGCTCCATTTTTCGTTCTCAAGATTGCTTCGGTTATTCGGGGTCTTTTGTGTTTCCATACAAATTGTGAAATTTTTTGTTCTAGTTCTGTGGAAAATGCCAGTGGTAGTTTGATAAGGATTGCATTGAATCTGTAGATTGCTTTGGGTAGTAGAGTCATTTTCACAATGTTGATTCTTCCCATCCAAGAACATGGTATATCTCTCCATCTATTTGTATCATCTTTAATTTCTTTCACCAGTGTCATAATTTTCTGCATACAGGTCATTTGTCTCCTTAGGTAGGTTTATTCCTAGATATTTTATTCTTTTTGTTGCCGTGGTAAATGGGAGTGTTTTCTTGATATCACTTTCAGATTTTTCATCATTAGTATATAGGAATAACAGAGATTTCTGTGCATTAATTTTGTATCCTGCTACTTTCCCTAAAGCCTGCAGTGCCACAGGAAGAACAGGACTGAAATTACAGTAAGAACGCAAGGCGACTTTCTTTTGCAGGCACGGTGACTTCAGGCAGGAGGTCCTAGATGGAATGCGAGGCCGAGGGTTCTCTCAGTGCAGCTCAGACTAGGGCAAGGCGTAAGACCTCAAGGCCTGTGAGACGTGCCACAAGTCTGTTCGTGAACGTGTGGGTGTGCTGGGGAAAATAAGCTGCTTCGGAGGAGACTGCAGTGCTCTTCCCTACACTCGGCGTATAGAGAGTGGCTCCAAAGGGCTACGGGGCTGGATGTTGCTTAGGAGACCGAGGGGGGCCTGGGGGTACTCTGTGTTCTAGCCGGGAACAGGGTGCCCACGCAAGCCTCCTAGTTGTCCGGAAAACTCTACTGCCGTAAAAGATATGCCGAGCAGAGGCTACGGCCACATGGAAAGTGCTGCACGCCTCCGCTTCTGCAGGGCAAGTCAGGGCTTTACCTCCAGGTATGTGCTCTCGCTGAGTGTCGTGTTAGCGACACAGCATTGAAAGATGCTGACTTTCTCCTCGAGCAGAGGGACTTCAGGTACGAGGTCCCCGAAGTATGCAAAGCATAGTGTTTTCCAATGGCAGCTCACACAAGGGCGACAAACGATATTTCCTGGGCACTTCGGACTCACCAGAAATCTTGTCCTGAAGCTGTTTGAGGGCTCTGGAAAGGTAGCTTTCCTCAAGGAATGCGCAGTGGGTTGCCCGTCACTCGGCACGCACGGAGGGCGTCCGAGGGGAAGACCACTGGGCCTCTAGGTTGCTCAGCTGGTCCACAGGGGTCTGGAGGTAGTCAGTGACATTGGAGGAAAATGGATGCAAACCAGAGGGGCCCACGAGTCCTCAAAAGGGTACTTTTCTGAAAGTAAAGCTACTAAGAACTCGTGGTAACAGCTGCTTGCCTCCCTTTCTGCCCGGCTACTGAGAGCCTAACCTGGAGGCAAGTTCTCACGTTGAGTTTCTCTTTAGTTCTAGATCTTGTCAGGCTGACCACCACCGCGGCCTTGGAAACACCTGGTTTAGACAGAGCAAAGTCATTTTCTTCCCAGAAGCATTCCTACAGGGTTTCCAGGCCTGTCCACAGCAGGGATTTCAGGTAGCTTCAAGGCAGCATGAATGCAGCCTTCCAAACTGGGAAAGCGAGGATACTTCCAGCAGGCCCCGTTTCCATGTGCACACTCAGCATACCTTTCTCTGGTTTCTAACAAGGCCAAAGAGACCCATGGTACCCTGTGCTTGTTTCCCTGAATGAAATTCTCGGAGTAGGGTGTCCTGCATCAAGTGAACTGCCTCAACCAAGGATCGCCCTAGCTTCTCCTATGGGGCCTGTGGCTATTCTAAAGCCTGCAGTGCCACAGGAAGAACAGGACTGAAATTACAGTAAGAACGCAAGGCGACTTTCTTTTGCAGGCACGGTGACTTCAGGCAGGAGGTCCTAGATGGAATGCGAGGCCGAGGGTTCTCTCAGTGCAGCTCAGACTAGGGCAAGGCGTAAGACCTCAAGGCCTGTGAGACGTGACACAAGTCTGTTCGTGAACGTGTGGGTGTGCTGGGGAAAGTAGGGTGCTTCGGAGGAGACTGCAGTGCTCTTCCCAACACTCGGCGTATAGAGAGTGGCTCCAAAGGGCTACGGGGCTGGATGTTGCTTAGGAGATCTAGGGGGGCCTGGGGGTACTCTGTGTTCCAGCCGGGAACAGGGTGCCCACGCGAGCCTCCTAGGTGTCTGGAAAACTCTACTGCCATAGAAGATATGCAGAGCACAGGCTAAAGCCTCATGGAAAGTGCTGCACGCCTCCGCTTCTGCAGGGCAAGTCAGGGCTTTACCTCCAGGTATGTGCTCTCGCTGAGTGTCGTGTTAGCGACACAGCATTGAAAGATGCTGACTTTCTCCTCGAGCAGAGGGACTTCAGGTACGAGGTCCCCGAAATGCAAAGCATAGTGTTTTCCAATGGCAGCTCACACAAGGGCGACAAACGATATTTCCTGGGCACTTCGGACTCACCAGAAATCTTGTCCTGAAGCTGTTTGAGGGCTCTGGAAAGGTAGCTTTCCTCAAGGAATGCGCAGTGGGTTGCCCGTCACTCGGCACGCACGGAGGGCGTCCGAGGGGAAGACCACTGGGCCTCTAGGTTGCTCAGCTGGTCCACAGGGGTCTGGAGGTAGTCAGTGACATTGGAGGAAAATGGATGCAAACCAGAGGGGCCCACGAGTCCTCAAAAGGGTACTTTTCTGAAAGTAAAGCTACTAAGAACTCGTGGTAACAGCTGCTTGCCTCACTGTTTGCCCGGCTACTGAGAGCCTAACCTGGAGGCAAGTTCTCATGTTGAGTTTCTCTTTAGTTCTAGATCTTGTCAGGCTGACCACCACCGCGGCCTTGGAAGCACCTGGTTTAGACAGAGCAAAGTCATTTTCTTCCCAGAAGCATTCCTACAGGGTTTCCAGGCCTGTCCACAGCAGGGATTTCAGGTAGCTTCAAGGCAGCATGAATGCAGCCTTCCAAACTGGGAAAGCGAGGATACTTCCAGCAGGCCCCGTTTCCATGTGCACACTCAGCATACCTTTCTCTGGTTTCTAACAAGGCCAAAGAGACCCATGGTACCCTGTGCTTGTTTCCCTGAATGAAATTCTCGGAGTAGGGTGTCCTGCATCAAGTGAACTGCCTCAACCAAGGATCGCCCTAGCTTCTCCTATGGGGCCTGTGGCTATTCTAAAGCCTGCAGTGCCACAGGAAGAACAGGACTGAAATTACAGTAAGAACGCAAGGCGACTTTCTTTTGCAGGCACGGTGACTTCAGGCAGGAGGTCCTAGATGGAATGCGAGGCCGAGGGTTCTCTCAGTGCAGCTCAGACTAGGGCAAGGCGTCAGACCTCAAGGCCTGTGAGACGTGACACAAGTCTGTTCGTGAACGTGTGGGTGTGCTGGGGAAAGTAGGGTGCTTCGGAGGAGACTGCAGTGCTCTTCCCAACACTCGGCGTATAGAGAGTGGCTCCAAAGGGCTACGGGGCTGGATGTTGCTTAGGAGATCTAGGGGGGCCTGGGGGTACTCTGTGTTCCAGCCGGGAACAGGGTGCCCACGCGAGCCTCCTAGGTGTCTGGAAAACTCTACTGCCATAGAAGATATGCAGAGCACAGGCTAAAGCCTCATGGAAAGTGCTGCACGCCTCCGCTTCTGCAGGGCAAGTCAGGGCTTTACCTCCAGGTATGTGATCTCGCTGAGTGTCGTGTTAGCGACACAGCATTGAAAGATGCTGACTTTCTCCTCGAGCAGAGGGACTTCAGGTACGAGGTCCCCGAAGCATTGAAAGCATAGTGTTTTCCAATGGCAGCTCACACAAGGGCGACAAACGATATTTCCTGGGCACTTCGGACTCACCAGAAATCTTGTCCTGAAGCTGTTTGAGGGCTCTGGAAAGGTAGCTTTCCTCAAGGAATGCGCAGTGGGTTGCCCGTCACTCGGCACGCACGGAGGGCGTCCGAGGGGAAGACCACTGGGCCTCTAGGTTGCTCAGCTGGTCCACAGGGGTCTGGAGGTAGTCAGTGACATTGGAGGAAAATGGATGCAAACCAGAGGGGCCCACGAGTCCTCAAAAGGGTACTTTTCTGAAAGTAAAGCTACTAAGAACTCGTGGAAACAGCTGCTTGCCTCCCTTTCTGCCCGGCTACTGAGAGCCTAACCTGGAGGCAAGTTCTCACGTTGAGTTTCTCTTTAGTTCTAGAGCTTGTCAGGCTGACCACCACCGCGGCCTTGGAAACACCTGGTTTAGACAGAGCAAAGTCATTTTCTTCCCAGAAGCATTCCTACAGGGTTTCCAGGCCTGTCCACAGCAGGGATTTCAGGTAGCTTCAAGGCAGCATGAATGCAGCCTTCCAAACTGGGAAAGCGAGGATACTTCCAGCAGGCCCCGTTTCCATGTGCACACTCAGCATACCTTTCTCTGGTTTCTAACAAGGCCAAAGAGACCCATGGTACCCTGTGCTTGTTTCCCTGAATGAAATTCTCGGAGTAGGGTGTCCTGCATCAAGTGAACTGCCTCAACCAAGGATCGCCCTAGCTTCTCCTATGGGGCCTGTGGCTATTCTAAAGCCTGCAGTGCCACAGGAAGAACAGGACTGAAATTACAGTAAGAACGCAAGGCGACTTTCTTTTGCAGGCACGGTGACTTCAGGCAGGAGGTCCTAGATGGAATGCGAGGCCGAGGGTTCTCTCAGTGCAGCTCAGACTAGGGCAAGGCGTAAGACCTCAAGGCCTGTGAGACGTGACACAAGTCTGTTCGTGAACGTGTGGGTGTGCTGGGGAAAGTAGGGTGCTTCGGAGGAGACTGCAGTGCTCTTCCCAACACTCGGCGTATAGAGAGTGGCTCCAAAGGGCTACGGGGCTGGATGTTGCTTAGGAGATCTAGGGGGGCCTGGGGGTACTCTGTGTTCCAGCCGGGAACAGGGTGCCCACGCGAGCCTCCTAGGTGTCTGGAAAACTCTACTGCCATAGAAGATATGCAGAGCACAGGCTAAAGCCTCATGGAAAGTGCTGCACGCCTCCGCTTCTGCAGGGCAAGTCAGGGCTTTACCTCCAGGTATGTGCTCTCGCTGAGTGTCGTGTTAGCGACACAGCATTGAAAGATGCTGACTTTCTCCTCGAGCAGAGGGACTTCAGGTACGAGGTCCCCGAAGCATTGAAAGCATAGTGTTTTCCAATGGCAGCTCACACAAGGGCGACAAACGATATTTCCTGGGCACTTCGGACTCACCAGAAATCTTGTCCTGAAGCTGTTTGAGGGCTCTGGAAAGGTAGCTTTCCTCAAGGAATGCGCAGTGGGTTGCCCGTCACTCGGCACGCACGGAGGGCGTCCGAGGGGAAGACCACTGGGCCTCTAGGTTGCTCAGCTGGTCCACAGGGGTCTGGAGGTAGTCAGTGACATTGGAGGAAAATGGATGCAAACCAGAGGGGCCCACGATA